>NC_092785.1:4806335-4811335 GCF_047496795.1 Chiloscyllium punctatum | reverse complement strand
TCTCTCTCTCTCTCTCAGGGACCCTGTTTAAAGAGGGAGTCTCTCTCTCTCTCTCTCTCTCTCTCTCTCAGGGACCCTGTTTAAAGAGGGAGTCTCTCTCTCTCTCTCTCTCTCTCTCTATCTCTCTCAGGGACCCTGTTTAAAGAGGGAGTCTCTCTCTCTCTCTCTCTCTCTCTCTCAGGGACCCTGTTTAAAGAGGGAGTCTCTCTCTCTCTCTCTCTCTCTCAGGAACCCTGTTTAAAGAGGGAGTCTCTCTCTCTCTCTCTCTCTCTCTCTCTCTCAGGGACCCTGTTTAAAGAGGGAGTCCTCTCTCTCTCTCTCTCTCTCTCTCAGGGACCCTGTTTAAAGAGGGAGTCTCTCTCTCTCTCTCTCTCTCTCTCTCAGGGACCCCTGTTTAAAGAGGGGAGTCTCTCTCTCTCTCTCTCTCAGGGACCCTGTTTAAAGAGGGAGTCTCTCTCTCTCTCTCCCTCTCTCTCTCTCTCAGGAACCCTGTTTAAAGAGGGAGTCTCTCTCTCTCTCTCTCTATCTCTCTCTGGGACCCTGTTTAAAGAGGGAGTCTCTCTCTCTCTCTCTCTCTCTCTCTCAGGGACCCTGTTTAAGAGGGAGTCTCTCTCTCCCTCTCTCTCTCTCTCTCTCTCAGGGACCCTGTTTAAAGAGGGAGTCTCTCTCTCTCTCTCTCTCTCTCAGGGACCCTGTTTAAAGAGGGAGTCTCTCTCTCTCTCTCTCTCTCTCTCTCTCTCTCAGGGACCCTGTTTAAAGAGGGAGTCTCTCTCTCTCTCTCTCTCTCTCTCTCTCTCAGGGACCCTGTTTAAAGAGGGAGTCTCTCTCTCTCTCTCTCTCTCTCAGGGACCCTGTTTAAAGAGGAGAGTCTCTCTCTCCCTCTCTCTCTCTCTCTCTCTCAGGGACCCGGTTTAAAGAGGGAGTCTCTCTCTCTCTCTCTCTCTCAGGGACCCTGTTTAAAGAGGGAGTCTCTCTCTCTCTCTCCCTCTCTCTCTCTCTCAGGAACCCTGTTTAAAGAGGGAGTCTCTCTCTCTCTCTCTCTCTCTCAGGGACCCTGTTTAAAGAGGGAGTCTCTCTCTCTCTCTCTCTCTCTCTCAGGGACCCTGTTTAAAGAGGGAGTCTCTCTCTCTCTCTCTCTATCTCTCTCTGGGACCCTGTTTAAAGAGGGAGTCTCTCTCTCTCTCTCTCTCTCTCTCTCAGGGACCCTGTTTAAAGAGGGAGTCTCTCTCTCCCTCTCTCTCTCTCTCTCTCTCAGGGACCCTGTTTAAAGAGGGAGTCTCTCTCTCTCTCTCTCTCTCTCAGGGACCCTGTTTAAAGAGGGAGTCTCTCTCTCTCTCTCTCTCTCTCTCTCTCTCAGGGACCCTGTTTAAAGAGGGAGTCTCTCTCTCTCTCTCTCTCTCTCTCTCAGGGACCCTGTTTAAAGAGGGAGTCTCTCTCTCTCTCTCTCTCTCTCTCAGGGACCCTGTTTAAAGAGGGAGTCTCTCTCTCTCTCTCTCTCTCTCTCTCTCTCAGGGACCCTGTTTAAAGAGGGAGTCTCTCTCTCTCTCTCTCTCTCTCTCTCAGGGACCCTGTTTAAAGAGGGGAGTCTCTCTCTCTCTCTCTCTCTCTCTCTCTCTCAGGGACCCCTGTTTAAAGAGGGAGTCTCTCTCTCTCTCTCTCTCTCTCTCTCTCTCAGGGACCCTGTTTAAAGAGGAGTCTCTCCTCTCTCTCTCTCTCTCTCTCAGGACCCTGTTTAAAGAGGAGTCTCTCTCTCTCTCTCTCTCAGGGACCCTGTTTAAAGAGGGAGTCTCTCTCTCTCTCTCTCTCTCTCTCTCTCAGGGACCCTGTTTAAAGAGGGAGTCTCTCTCTCCCTCTCTCTCTCTCTCTCTCAGGGACCCTGTTTAAAGAGGGAGTCTCTCTCTCTCTCTCTCTCTCTCTCAGGGACCCTGTTTAAAGAGGGAGTCTCTCTCTCTCTCTCTCTCTCTCTCAGGGACCCTGTTTAAAGAGGGAGTCTCTCTCTCTCTGTCTCTCTCTCAGGGACCCTGTTTAAAGAGGGAGTCTCTCTCTCTCTCTCTCTCTCTCTCAGGGGACCCTGTTTAAAGAGGGAGTCTCTCTCTCTCTCTCTCTCAGGGACCCTGTTTAAAGAGGGAGTCTCTCTCTCTCTCTCTCTCTCTCAGGGACCCTGTTTAAAGAGGGAGTCTCTCTCTCTCTCTCTCTCTCTCTCTCTCAGGGACCCTGTTTAAAGAGGGAGTCTCTCTCTCTCTCTCTCTCTCTCTCTCAGGGACCCTGTTTAAAGAGGGAGTCTCTCTCTCTCTCTCTCTCAGGGACCCTGTTTAAAGAGGGAGTCTCTCTCTCTCTCTCTCTCAGGGACCCTGTTTAAAGAGGGAGTCTCTCTCTCTCTCTCTCTCTCTCTCTCTCAGGGACCCTGTTTAAAGAGGGAGTCTCTCTCTCTCTCTCTCTCTCAGGGACCCTGTTTAAAGAGGAGTCTCTCTCTCTCTCTCTCTCTCTCTCAGGGACCCTGTTTAAAGAGGGAGTCTCTCTCTCCTCTCTCTCTCTCTCTCTCTCAGGGACCCTGTTTAAAGAGGGAGTCTCTCTCTCTCTCTCTCTCTCTCTCAGGGACCCTGTTTAAAGAGGGAGTCTCTCTCTCTCTCTCTCTCTCTCTCAGGGACCCTGTTTAAAGAGGGAGTCTCTCTCTCTCTCTCTCTCTCTCGGGGACCCTGTTTAAAGAGGGAGTCTCTCTCTCTCTCTCTCTCCTCTCTCAGGGACCCTGTTTAAAGAGGGAGTCTCTCTCTCTCTCTCTCTCTCAGGGGACCCTGTTTAAAGAGGGAGTCTCTCTCTCTCTCTCTCTCTCTCTCTCTCAGGGACCCTGTTTAAAGAGGGAGTCTCTCTCTCTCTCTCTCTCTCTCTCTCAGGGACCCTGTTTAAAGAGGGAGTCTCTCTCTCTCTCTCTCTCTCTCTCTCTCAGGGACCCTGTTTAAAGAGGGAGTCTCTCTCTCTCTCAGGGACCCTGTTTAAAGAGGGAGTCTCTCTCTCTCTCTCTCAGGGACCCTGTTAAAGAGGGAGTCTCTCTCTCTCTCTCTCTCTCAGGGACCCTGTTTAAAGAGGGAGTCTCTCTCTCTCTCTCTCTCTCTCTCAGGGACCCTGTTTAAAGAGGGAGTCTCTCTCTCTCTCTCTCTCTCTCTCTCTCAGGGACCCTGTTTAAAGAGGGAGTCTCTCTCTCTCTCTCTCTCTCTCTCTCTCAGGGACCCTGTTTAAAGAGGGAGTCTCTCTCTCTCTCTCTCTCTCGGGGACCCTGTTTAAAGAGGGAGTCCTCTCTCTCTCTCTCTCTCTCTCTCTCAGGGACCCTGTTTAAGAGGGAGTCTCTCTCTCTCTCTCTCTCTCTCTCTCTCAGGGACCCTGTTTAAAGAGGGAGTCTCTCTCTCTCTCTCTCTCTCTCTCTCTCAGGGACCCTGTTTAAAGAGGGAGTCTCCTCTCTCTCTCTCTCTCTCTCAGGGACCCTGTTTAAAGAGGGAGTCTCTCTCTCTCTCTCTCTCTCTCTCAGGGACCCTGTTTAAAGAGGGAGTCTCTCTCTCTCTCTCTCTCTCAGGAGTCTCTCTCTCTCTCTCAGGGACCCTGTTTAAAGAGGGAGTCTCTCTCTCTCTCTCTCTCTCTCAGGGACCCTGTTTAAAGAGGGAGTCTCTCTCTCTCTCTCTCTCTCAGGGACCCTGTTTAAAGAGGGAGTCTCTCTCTCTCTCTCTCTCTCTCTCAGGGACCCTGTTTAAAGAGGGAGTCTCTCTCTCTCTCTCTCTCTCTCTCTCAGGGACCCTGTTTAAAGAGGGAGTCTCTCTCTCTCTCTCTCTCTCAGGGACCCTGTTTAAAGAGGGAGTCTCTCTCTCTCTCTCTCTCTCTCTCTCAGGGACCCTGTTTTAAAGAGGGAGTCTCTCTCTCTCTCTCTCTCTCTCTCTCTCTCAGGGACCCTGTTTAAAGAGGGAGTCTCTCTCTCTCTCTCTCTCTCTCTCAGGGACCCTGTTTAAAGAGGGAGTCTCTCTCTCCTCTCGGTCTCTCTCTCTCTCTCAGGGACCCTGTTTAAAGAGGGAGTCTCTCTCTCTCTCTCTCTCTCTCTCTCTCTCAGGGACCCTGTTTAAAGAGGGAGTCTCTCTCTCTCTCTCTCTCTCTCTCTCTCAGGGACCCTGTTTAAAGAGGGAGTCTCTCTCTCTCTCTCTCTCTCTCTCTCTCAGGGACCCTGTTTAAAGAGGGAGTCTCTCTCTCTCTCTCTCTCTCTCTCAGGGACCCTGTTTAAAGAGGGAGTCTCTCTCTCTCTCTCTCTCTCTCTCTCAGGGACCCTGTTTAAAGAGGGAGTCTCTCTCTCTCTCT
This sequence comes from Chiloscyllium punctatum, assembly GCF_047496795.1. NCBI lineage: Eukaryota > Metazoa > Chordata > Chondrichthyes > Orectolobiformes > Hemiscylliidae > Chiloscyllium > Chiloscyllium punctatum. The sequence goes on along the minus strand of NC_092785.1, from coordinate 4,807,003 downwards.
CTCTCTCTCTCTCAGGGGACCCTGTTTAAAGAGGGAGTCTCTCTCTCTCTCTCTCTCTCTCTCAGGGACCCTGTTTAAAGAGGGAGTCTCTCTCTCTCTCTCTCTCTCTCTCTCAGGGACCCTGTTTAAAGAGGGAGTCTCTCTCTCCTCTCTCTCTCTCTCTCTCTCAGGGACCCTGTTAAAGAGGGAGTCTCTCTCTCTCTTCTCTCTCTCTCTCTCTCAGGGACCCTGTTTAAAGAGGGAGTCTCTCTCTCTCTCTCTCTCTCTCTCAGGGACCCTGTTTAAAGAGGGAGTCTCTCTCTCTCTCTCTCTCTCTCTCTCTCTCAGGGACCCTGTTTAAAGAGGGAGTCTCTCTCTCTCTCTGCTCTCTCTCTCTCTCTCAGGGACCCTGTTTAAAGAGGGAGTCTCTCTCTCTCTCTCTCTCTCAGGACCAGTTTAAAGAGGGAGTCTCTCTCTCTCTCTCTCTCTCTCTCAGGGACCTGTTTAAAGAGGGAGTCTCTCTCTCTCCTCTCTCTCTCAGGGACCCTGTTTAAAGAGGGAGTCTCTCTCTCTCTCTCTCTCTCTCTCTCTCTCAGGGACCCTGTTTAAAGAGGGAGTCTCTCTCTCTCTCTCTCTCTCTCTCTCTCTCAGGGACCCTGTTTAAAGAGGGAGTCTCTCTCTCTCTCTCT
>NC_092785.1:4775634-4806235 GCF_047496795.1 Chiloscyllium punctatum | reverse complement strand
TCTCTCTCTCCCTCTCTCTCTCTCTCTCTCTCAGGGACCCTGTTTAAAGAGGAGTCTCTCTCTCTCTCTCTCTCTCTCTCTCAGGGACCCCTGTTTAAGAGGGAGTCTCTCTCTCTCTCTCTCTCTCTCTCTCAGGGACCCTGTTAAAGAGGAGTCTCTCTCTCTCTCTCTCTCTCTCTCTCTCTCAGGGACCCTGTTTAAAGAGGGAGTCTCTCTCCCTCACTTCTCTCTCTCTCTCAGGGACCCTGTTTAAAGAGGAGTCTCTCTCTCTCTCTCTCTCTCAGGGACCCTGTTTAAAGAGGGAGTCTCTCTCTCTCTCTCTCTCTCAGGGACCCTGTTTAAAGAGGGAGTCTCTCTCTCTCTCTCTCTCTCTCTCTCTCAGGGACCCTGTTTAAAGAGGGAGTCTCTCTCTCTCTCTCTCTCTCTCTCTCTCTCTCTCTCAGGGACCCTGTTTTAAAGAGGGAGTCTCTCTCTCTCTCTCTCTCTCCCTCTCTCAGGGACCCTGTTTAAAGAGGGGGTCTCTCTCTCTCTCTCTCTCTCAGGGACCCTGTTTAAAGAGGGAGTCTCTCTCTCTCTCTCTCTCTCTCTCTCTCAGGGACCCTGTTTAAAGAGGAGTCTCTCTCCTCCTTCTCTCTCTCTCTCAGGGACCCTGTTTAAAGAGGGAGTCGCTCTCTCTCTCTCTCTCTCTCTCTCTCTCTCTCAGGGACCCTGTTTAAAGAGGGAGTCTCTCTCTCTCTCTCTCTCAGGGACCCTGTTTAAAGAGGGAGTCTCTCTCTCTCTCTCATCTCTCTCTCTCTCAGGGACCCTGTTTAAAGAGGGAGTCTCTCTCTCTATCTCTCTCAGGGACCCTGTTTAAAGAGGAGTCTCTCTCTCTCTCTCTCTCTCTCTCTCTCAGGGACCCTGTTTAAGGAGGGAGTCTCTCTCTCTCTCTCTCAGGGACCCTGTTTAAAGAGGGAGTCTCTCTCTCTCTCTCTCAGGGACCCTGTTTAAAGAGGGAGTCTCTCTCTCTCTCTCTCTCTCTCTCTCTCTCAGGGACCCTGTTTAAAGAGGGAGTTTCTCTCTCTCTCTCTCTCTCTCTCTCAGGGACCCTGTTTAAAGAGGGAGTCTCTCTCTCTCTCTCTCTCTCTCTCTCTCTCTCTCTCAGGGACCTGTTTAAAGAGGGAGTCTCTCTCTCTCTCTCTCTCTCTCTCTCTCTCTCTCAGGGACCCTGTTTAAAGAGGGAGTCTCTCTCTCTCTCTCCTCTCTCTCTCTCGGGGACCCTGTTTAAAGAGGGAGTCTCTCTCTCTCTCTCTCTCTCTCTCTCTCAGGGACCCTGTTTAAAGAGGAGTCTCTCTCTCTCTCCCTCTCTCTCTCTCGGGGACCCTGTTTAAAGAGGGAGTCTCTCTCTCTCTCCCTCTCTCCTCTCTCAGGGACCCTGTTAAAGAGGGAGTCTCTCTCTCTCCTCTCTCTCTCTCTCTCAGGGACCCTGTTTAAAGAGGGAGTCTCTCTCTCTCTCTTCTCTCTCTCTCTCTCTCTCAGGGACCCTGTTTAAAGAGGGAGTCTCTCTCTCTCTCTCTCTCTCAGGGACCCTGTTTAAAGAGGGAGTCTCTCTCTCTCTCTCTCTCTCTCTCTCTCAGGGACCCTGTTTAAAGAGGGAGTCTCTCTCTCTCTCTCTCTCAGGGACCCTGTTTAAAGAGGGAGTCTCTCTCTCTCTCTCTCTCTCTCTCAGGGACCCTGTTTAAAGAGGGGGTCTCTCTCTCTCTCTCTCTCTCTCAGGGACCCTGTTTAAAGAGGGAGTCTCTCTCTCTCTCTCTCTCTCGGGGACCCTGTTTAAAGAGGAGTCTCTCTCTCTCTCTCTCTCTCTCTCAGGGGACCCTGTTTAAAGAGGGAGTCTCTCTCTCTCTCTCTCTCTCTCTCTCTCTCAGGGACCCTGTTTAAAGAGGGAGTCTCCCTCTCTCTCTCTCTCTCTGTCTCTCTCTCTCTCTCTCAGGGACCCTGTTTAAAGAGGGAGTCTCTCTCTCTCTCTCTCTCTCAGGGACCCTGTTTAAAGAGAGAGTCTCTCTCTCTCTCTCTCTCAGGGACCCTGTTTAAAGAGGGAGTCTCTCTCTCTCTCTCTCTCTCTCTCTCTCTCAGGGACCCTGTTTAAAGAGAGAGTCCTCTCTCTCTCTCTCTCTCTCGGGGACCCTGTTTAAAGAGGGAGTCTCTCTCTCTCTCTCTCTCTCTCTCTCAGGGACCCTGTTTAAAGAGGGGAGTCTCTCTCTCTCTCTCTCAGGGACCCTGTTTAAAGAGGGAGTCTCTCTCTCTCTCTCTCTCTCTCTCTCTCAGGGACCCTGTTTAAAGAGGGAGTCTCTCTCTCTCTCTCTCTCTCTCTCAGGGACCCTGTTTAAAGAGGGAGTCTCTCTCTCTCTCTCTCTCTCTCAGGGACCCTGTTTAAAGAGGGAGTCTCTCTCTCTCTCTCTCTCTCTCTCTCTCTCTCTCAGGGACCCTGTTTTAAAGAGGGAGTCCTCTCTCTCTCTCTCTCTCTCTCTCAGGGACCCTGTTTAAAGAGGGAGTCTCTCTCTCTCTCTCTGTCTCTCTCTCTCTCTCAGGGACCCTGTTTAAAGAGGGATCTCTCTCTCTCTCTCTCTCTCTCTCTCTCAGGGACCCTGTTTAAAGAGGGAGTCTCTCTCTCTCTCTCTCTCTCTCTCTCTCTCTCTCAGGGACCCTGTTTAAAGAGGGAGTCTCTCTCTCTCTCTCTCTCTCTCTCTCTCAGGGACCCTGTTTAAAGAGGGAGTCTCTCTCTCTCTCTCTCTCTCTCTCTCAGGGACCCTGTTTAAAGAGGGAGTCTCTCTCTCTCTCTCTCTCTCTCTCTCTCAGGGACCCTGTTTAAAGAGGGAGTCTCTCTCTCTCTCTCTCTCTCACTCTCAGGGGACCCTGTTTAAAGAGGGAGTCTCTCTCTCTCTCTCTCTCTCTCTCTCAGGGACCCTGTTTAAAGAGGGAGTCTCTCCTCTCTCTCTCTCTCTCTCTCAGGGACCCTTGTTTAAGAGGGAGTCTCTCTCTCTCTCTCTCTCTCTCTCTCTCTCTCTCTCTCAGGGACCCTGTTTAAAGAGGGAGTCTCTCTCTCTCTCTCTCTCTCTCTCTCTCTCAGGGACCCTGTTTAAAGAGGGAGTCTCTCTCTCTCTCTCTCTCTCTCTCTCTCTCAGGGACCCTGTTTAAAGAGGGAGTCTCTCTCTCTCTCTCTCTCTCTCTCTCAGGGACCCTGTTTAAAGAGGGAGTCTCTCTCTCTCTCTCTCTCTCTCTCTCTCTCTCAGGGACCCTGTTTAAAGAGGGAGTCTCTCTCTCTCTCTCTCTCCTCTCTCTCTCTCAGGGACCCTGTTTAAAGAGGGAGTCTCTCTCTCTCTCTCTCTCTCTCTCTCTCTCTCTCTCTCTCAGGGACCCTGTTTAAAGAGGGAGTCTCTCTCTCTCTCTCTCTCAGGGACCCTGTTTAAAGAGGGAGTCTCTCTCTCTCTCTCTCTCAGGGACCCTGTTTAAAAGAGGGAGTCTCTCTCTCTCTCTCTCTCTCTCTCTCAGGGACCCTGTTTAAAGAGGGAGTCTCTCTCTCTCTCTCTCTCTCAGGGGACCCTGTTTAAAGAGGGAGTCTCTCTCTCTCTCTCTCTCTCTCTCTCAGGGACCCTGTTTAAAGAGGGAGTCTCTCTCTCTCTCCTCTCTCTCTCTCTCTCTCTCTCAGGGACCCTGTTTAAAGAGGGAGTCTCTCTCTCTCTCTCTCAGGGACCCTGTTTAAAGAGGGAGTCTCTCTCTCTCTCTCTCTCTCTCTCTCTCACACACACACACACCTGAATCCTGTTTAGAGACTGTCTCTGTATATGAGTGTAAACTTTACAAAATTAGCAGCTCACTCTAAGTGCATAAAAGTTGTGCTGTCACATTCTGCGTTTGATTACTGAGCTTTGCCTTGTGTTACTGAAACTAGCAATTGTCTGGTTTGTTCAAAACATTATTATTGTTTCACCCTCTCCAGGCAACTGAGTTAGTTCATTGGAATAATTATAGCACAGGCTGTGGAACTGGGCTCTGTAAAACACACTGAGACCATCTGTATTTTTTGGAATGGCATCCAGTCTGTGTGTTAGACAGATTGTCAGTCTGTCTGTGTGTCTGTCTGTGTGTCAAGCAGCTTATCTGTCTGTGTGTCGATCAGTCTGTGTGTCAGACAGTCAGTCTGCCTGTGTGTCAGTCAATCTGTGTGTCAGACAGTCAGTCTGTCTGTGTGTCAGTCTGTGTGTCAAGCAGCTTATCTGTCTGTGTGTCGATCAGTCTGTGTGTCAGACAGTCAGTCTGCCTGTGTGTCAGTCAATCTGTGTGTCAGACAGTCAGTCAGTCTGTGTGTCAGTCTGTGTGTCAAGCAGCTTATCTGTCTGTGTGTCAGTCAGTCTGTGTGTCAGACCAGTCAGTCTGCCTGTGTGTCAGTCAATCTGTGTGTCAGACAGTCAGTCTGTCTGTGTGTCAGTCTGTGTGTCAAGCAGCTTATCTGTCTGTGTGTCAATCAGTCTATGTGTCAGCCTTTCAGTTGTGTATCAGTCCATCTGTGTCTAAGTCCGACTGTGTGTCAGTCAGTCAGTCAGTCTGCTGGTGTGTAAGTCAATCTTTGTGTCAGTCCGTCTGTGAGTCAGTCAGGAGTGAGTGACTGGTCAGAGATTCACCAAGAGGAAGTCAGTTGTAACTGTCCCAGCCTGAGCTCTGTGTGCAGATCACAGTATGTTCTCATGGGACCTTGCTCAGGGACAGATGATCATGTCAGTTTGAATGTTGTTTTTCACGTACACAATGAAATTCGGCCGACAGTTTTGCTGAGTGCAATCTCCATCACATTTTATCGGTTCTGTACTGAATGTTTGATTGTGTGTGGCGTGTGTGCCTGTGTGTGTGTGTGCCTGTGTGTGTGTGTCTGTGTGTCTTTGTGTGTGTTTCTTTGTGTGTGTGTGTGTCTGTGTTGTGTTTTTGTGTGTGTCTGTGTGTGTGTGTGTGTCTCTGTGTATGTTTGTGTGTGTGTGTGCCTGTGTGTGTGTGTCTGTGTGTCTTTGTGTGTGTTTCTTTGTGTGTGTGTGTGTCTGTGTGTGTTTTTGTGTGTGTTTCTTTGTGTGTGTGTGTGTCTGTGTGTGTTTTTTGTGTGTGTCTGTGTGTGTGTGTGTGTGTCTGTGTGTGTTTTTGTGTGTGTCTGTGTGTGTGTGTGTCTCTGTGTCTGTGTGTGTGTGTCTGTTTGTGTGTGTCTGTGTGGTGTCTGTCTGCGTATGTGTCTGTTTTTGTGTGTGTGTGCCTGTGTGTGTGTGTGTCTTTGTGTGTGTATCTCTTTGTGTGTGTGTCTTCTGTGTGTGCGTTTGTGTGTGTGTTTGTTTGTGTGTGTGTGTCTGTGTGTGTTTGTGTCTGTCTGTGCTTGTCTTTGTGTGTCTCTGTGTGTTTGTGTGTCTCTGTGTGTTTGTGTGTGTCTGTGTGTGTGTGTCTATTTGTGTGTGTCTGTGTGGTGTCTGTCTGTGTGTGTCTGTTTTTGTGTGTATGTCTGTGTGTCTCTGTGTGTGTTTCTTTGTGTGTGTCTCTGTGTGTGTGTGTTTTTGTGTGTCTTTGTGTGTGTGTTTTTGTGTGTCTTTGTGTGTGTGTTTTTGTGTGTCTTTGTGTGTGTGTTTTTGTGTGTGTGTTTTTGTGTGTATTTGTCTTTGTGTGTGTGTGTGTGTTTGTATGTGTGTCTGCGTGTGTGTGTGTCTTTGTGTGTGTTTCTTTGTGTGTGTGTGTCTGTGCGTGTGTCTATGCGTGTGTCTGTGTGTAGGAGTTTGTGTGTGTTTGTGTGTGTGTGTTTGTGTCTGTGTGTGTGTGTGTCTTTGTGTGTCTCTGTGTGTTTGTGTGTGTCTGTATGTGTGTGTCTCTGTGTGTTTGTGTGTGTCTGTATGTGTGTGTGTCTATTTGTGTGTGTCTGTGTGGTGTTGTCTGTGTGTGTCTGTTTTTGTGTGTATGTCTGTGTGTCTTTGTGTGTCTGTGTCTCTGTGTGTGTCTGTGTGTATTTGTATGTGTGTCTGTGTGTGTGTATCTCTTTGTGTGTGTGTCTTTCTGTGTGTGTGTGTGTGTGTCTGTCTGTGTGTGTCTTTGTGTGTTTGTGTGTGTCTGTATGCGTGTGTGTGTCTGTGTGGTGTCTGTCTGTGTGTGTCTGTTTTTGTGTGTATGTCTGTGTGTCTTTGTGTGTGTTTCTTTGTGTGTGTCTTTGTGTGTGTGTCTGTGTGTCTGTGTCTGTGTGTGTGTGTGTGTGTGTGTGTGTGTGTGTGTGTGTCTGTGTGTTTTAAAGTATACTGACAGCCTCCTGTCTATGGGTTCAGTTCCTGACCTCCTGAACTGGTTCTGACAAAGCCAATGTCCAGCCAGGCATCTGCAGGGAGTAGGGTGGAATGGGATCTTTCTGTGCGGTTCTTACTCTAGAGAAGAGAGCAGTGGCCAAGTACTGATAAGAAACCACCTTTTTATTGAGCTGAATTTAAAAGCAGCAGATTAGCTGACAGCGCTCAGTGCATGATCCTGCGGATGGATTGGATTTGTGGAGTCTGACTGTGCGATCCCCATTGCCTCCAGTGTTTGAACTCTCCGGAATGTCGATCGTATTCCATAATATACTGGTAACCACGGTAACCCGGAAACTGGTAACACACCCAACTGTGGGGAAGATCAAAGAAAAGGCAGATCCTGAGCAAAGGAATAACTCCAACATTTAACAGTTGACCTTTCACCTTGTAACGGTGCAGGGTCAGAGACTGACATGTCACCGAGGGGAGGGTCAAGGTGTCAAACATACAACATTGAACAGTACAGCACAGGAACAGGCCCTTCGGCCCACCGTGTCTGGGTCAACCATGATGCTATCCTACCCATCTCCCACCACATGGTCCATATCCCAGTCTTACCTGTTCATGTCTGTTATCTAACTGGCTCTTAAATATTGCCATCGTATCTGCTTCCCAGCACCTTCCCGAACAGCATGACTCACCATCTGTACACCACCCGCTGTGGAAAAAACATACACCCTACACTTCCTTTAAACATTTCCCCCTCTCACATTAAACATACCTCCCACCCAGTATTAGATACTTCCAACCTGGGAAATGGACTCCAACTATCCATGTTCACTCTGACCTTTCACCCTAAGGACAGTAACTGGGGTCAGGGTCTGACCTTTCACCCTCAGGACAGATATTAGGGTCAGGCTCTGATCTTTCACCCTCAGGACAGTAAGTGGGGTCAGGCTCTAACCTTTCACCCTCAGGACAGTAACTGAGATCAGGCTCTGACCTTTCACCCTCAGTACATTAACTGAGGTCAGGCTCTAACCTTTCACCCTCAGGACAGTAACTGAGATCAGGCTCTGACCTTTCACCCTCAGTACATTAACTGAGGTCAGGCTCTAACCTTTCACCCTCAGGACAGTAACTGAGATCAGGCTCTGACCTTTCACCCTCAGTACATTAACTGAGGTCAGGCTCTGACCTTTCACCCTCAGGACAGTGACTAGGGTCAGCCTCTGCCTTTTCATCCTCAGGACAGTGACTAGGGTCAGGTTCTGACCTTTCACCCTCAGTACAGATATTAGGGTCAGGCTCTGCCTTTTCACCCTCAGGACAGTGACCCATGACTCTGATTCAGGTACTTACGCCCCACTCTTTACAAACATGGATCCCACGTTGCTGTTACACCAGCCCATGGCCTGTAGTGAAGGGTAATCCTCACATACATCTGCGTGCTCTCCCATGAAGTTCTCCCGCTGATAGATTTCCATACGGGAGGCAGAATGGTTCTGTTAGAAACATGACAGTCACAACCTTACACTGACTGACCCGTGACCCCATCTTGACCCTGGATTACATCCAGACCCCTGATGTCATTCTGCTCCCTGACCTCACCCTTCACTCCCAATCCCAGCCTGACCCTGGAACGCATCCTACACTCTGATCACATCCTGACCCCTGACCCCTGACCCCATCCTGCCCCCACCCCATCCTGACCATGAACCCATCCTGACCCCTGACCCCTTCCTGCCCCCCACTCCATCCTGATCATGAACCCATCCTGACCCCTCACCCCATCCTGACCCCTGACCCACGACCCCATCCTGCTCCTGCCCCTGTCCTGACCATGAACTCATCTGATTCCCAAATTCTTCTTACTCCTTCACCCCATCCTGACCGCAATCCCATCCTGTCCCCTGACCCCATCCTGAACCCTGACCCCATCCTGAACCCTGATCACTCACTGTCCTGTAACCCCGCCCTGCTCTCTGCCCCAATACTGACCCTGACACTGACCCTGACCCTTCTCTGCCCTCTGGCCTATCTTACCCTAATCCTGACCCCAACCTCACTCTGCCTTCTGCCTTGACACTGACACTGACCCCACTCCTGACCCTGACCCTGGTCCTGATCTGGTACCTCTCAAACACTTTGTGGAAATCCACGTAAAGCACACCATCGGTGTTCTCTCATCAAGGTTCACCGTTCCTTCTTCAAAAAGCTCCAGCAAGTGAGTGAGACACGATTTCCCTTCCAAAATCCAAGCTGACTCTTCAGAATCACCTCACTCCACTGAGTGACTGATTCTATCCCGAAGAATTGTTTCGGGAAGTTTCCCCACCACTGAAGCCAAACTGTATTTGCTGGGATCATCCTGACAAGCTTTCAGGAATGGGATTGCCATGTGGACAAATCCCCAGTCTTCAGTTACCTCACTGGAGTCCAATGGCCAGAGTCTCCATAATCTCTCCCCTCATTAAAATCTCTGAATAAATCTTATTTGGCCCGGTGCTCTGTTAAGGCTGGGAGCTGACAATCCTGACAAGAATTCTTCCCTATTAATTGTGAACCCAGGTAGAGACAGAATTCCCTCCTGTGTCACCATGTTGTGGACAACATCAGGCTTTTTAGGAAAGACGGACACAAAATATTGATTTTGTACTACATTCATGTCACTGTTTCTGTGTGAAAACCTCCTTTCTCTTTCTGATTAGTCCTGACCCTCCTCTTCCCCACCCTCTTCCCGGTTTTCTGCCGTTAGCATTCCCTTTGCTGTTAGCTGCTTGTCTCTGACCATGTGCCCTCTTTGCCCTTCCAAGTGTTCGGGCCTAGTTTGCTGTGTTGTAGTTCGGTCGGGGAGCTGTCCTGATCACTGACCACTCCCCGGCACCCAGACACAAGCCCAGGCCAGGCCTGACCATACCCAGGGCACTTACCGCACAGTAGACGGGCCTGAAGGACATCATCCACTCCACGTGGTAGGAGTTACTCCCACTCCAGGCCTCCCATCGGGAATACTCCCCACGTTCCAGGATAAACTGCTGCCCCTCAAAACCATGGTGCTCATAACCAATCCAGCTAGAAAACAACAAAGAGTTCAAAACCAGTCAGCAGGGAGAGGCCATTCAACCCCTCCACATCATTCCGGAAGTGGATACGACAACAGCTGATCCCATAGAAACCTCATTGTCATCATCAATTCGACATTAAATCTCCCCCCTTCAGCCTGGTAACTTTAGAATCTCACCCAGAATAATTCCACATAACTCCCGGCTCCCCTTACTATCCCACCCAGTCTAATCCCACTCTCCCCCCTCACTCCCCACTCCCTTTAATATCCCCCCCAGTCTAATCCCACTCTCCCCCCTCACTCCCTTTAATATCCCACCCAGTCTAATCCCACTCTCCCCCCTCACTCCCTTTAATATCCCACCCAGTCTAATCCCACTCTCCCCCCTCACTCCCCACTCCCTTTAATATCCCACCCAGTCTAATCCCACTCTCCCCCCTCACTCCCCACTCCCTTTAATATCCCACCCAGTCTAATCCCACTCTCCCCCCTCACTCCCTTTAATATCCCCCCCAGTCTAATCCCACTCTCCCCCCTCACTCCCTTTAATATCCCACCCAGTCTAATCCCACTCCCCCCTCACTCCCCACTCCCTTTAATATCCCCCCCAGTCTAATCCCACTCTCCCCCTCACTCCCCACTCCCTTTAATATCCCACCCAGTCTAATCCCACTCTCCCCCTCACTCCCCACTCCCTTTAATATCCCACCCAGTCTAATCCCACTCTCCCCCCCACTCCCTTTAATATCCCACCCAGTCTAATCGCACTCTCCCCCCTCACTCCCTTTAATATCCCACCCAGTCTAATCCCACTCTCCCCCCTCACTCCCTTTAATATCCCACCCAGTCTAATCCCACTCTCCCCCCTCACTCCCCACTCCCTTTAATATCCCACCCAGTCTAATCCCACTCTCCCCCCCACTCCCTTTAATATCCCACCCAGTCTAATCCCACTCTCCCCCTCACTCCCCACTCCCTTTAATATCCCACCCAGTCTAATCCCACTCTCCCCCTCACTCCCCACTCCCTTTAATATCCCACCCAGTCTAATCCCACTCTCCCCCCTCACTCCCCACTCCCTTTAATATCCCACCCAGTCTAATCCCACTCTCCCCCTCACTCCCCACTCCCTTTAATATCCCACCCAGTCTAATCCCACTCTCCCCCCTCACTCCCTTTAATATCCCCCCCAGTCTAATCCCACTCTCCCCCTCACTCCCCACTCCCTTTAATATCCCCCCCAGTCTAATCCCACTCTCCCCCCTCTCTCCCCACTCCCTTTAATATCCCACCCAGTCTAATCCCACTCTCCCCCTCAATCCCCACTCCCTTTAATATCCCACCCAGTCTAATCCCACTCTCCCCCCTCACTCCCCACTCCCTTTAATATCCCCCCCAGTCTAATCCCACTCTCCCCCCTCACTCCCCACTCCCTTTAATATCCCACCCAGTCTAATCCCACTCTCCCCCTCACTCCCTTTAATATCCCACCCAGTCTAATCCCACTCTCCCCCTCACTCCCCACTCCCTTTAATATCCCACCCAGTCTAATCCCACTCTCCCCCCCACTCCCTTTAATATCCCACCCAGTCTAATCCCACTCTCCCCACTCACTCCCCTCTCCCTTTAATATCCCACCCAGTCTAATCCCACTCCCCCCTCACTCCCTTTAATATCCCACCCAGTCTAATCCCACTCTCCCCCCCACTCCCTTTAATTTCCCACCCAGTCTAATCCCACTCTCCCCCCCACTCCCTTTAATATCCCACCCAGTCTAATCCCACTCTCCCCCCCACTCCCTTTAATTTCCCACCCAGTCTAATCCCACTCTCCCCCCTCACTCCCTTTAATATCCCACCCAGTCTAATCCCACTCTCCCCCTCACTCCCCACTCCCTTTAATATCCCACCCAGTCTAATCCCACTCTCCCCCCCACTCCCTTTAATATCCCACCCAGTCTAATCCCACTCTCCCCCCCACTCCCTTTAATATCCCACCCAGTCTAATCCCACTCTCCCCCTCACTCCCCACTCCCTTTAATATCCCACCCAGTCTAATCCCACTCTCCCCCTCACTCCCCACTCCCTTTAATATCCCACCCAGTCTAATCCCACTCTCCCCCTCACTCCCTTTAATATCCCACCCAGTCTAATCCCACTCTCCCCCCTCACTCCCTTTAATATCCCACCCAGTCTAATCCCACTCTCCCCCCTCACTCCCTTTAATATCCCACCCAGTCTAATCCCACTCTCCCCCTCACTCCCCACTCCCTTTAATATCCCACCCAGTCTAATCCCACTCTCCCCCCTCACTCCCTTTAATATCCCACCCAGTCTAATCCCACTCTCCCCCCTCACTCCCCTCTCTCTTTAATATCCCACCCAGTCTAATCCCACTCTCCCCCCTCACTCCCCTCTCCCTTTAATATCCCACCCAGTCTAATCCCACTCTCCCCCCTCACTCCCTTTAATATCCCACCCAGTCTAATCCCACTCTCCCCCCTCACTCCCCTCTCCCTTTAATATCCCACCCAGTCTAATCCCACTCTCCTCCTCACTCCCCTCTCCCTTTAATATCCCGCCCAGTCTAATCCCACTCTCCCCCCTCACTCCCCACTCCCTTTAATATCCCACCCAGTCTAATCCCACTCTCCTCCTCACTCCCCACACCCTTTAATATCCCACCCAGTCTAATCCCACTCTCCCCCCTCACTCCCTTTAATATCCCCCCCAGTCTAATCCCACTCTCCCCCCTCACTCCCTTTAATATCCCCCCCAGTCTAATCCCACTCTCCCCCCTCACTCCCCACTCCCTTTAATATCCCACCCAGTCTAATCCCACTCTCCTCCTCACTCCCCACACCCTTTAATATCCCACCCAGTCTAATCCCACTCTCCCCCTCACTCCCCACTCCCTTTAATATCCCACCCAGTCTAATCCCACTCTCCTCCTCACTCCCCACTCCCTTTAATATCCCGCCCAGTCTAATCCCACTCTCCCCCCTCACTCCCTTAATATCCCACCCAGTCTAATCCCACTCTCCCCACTCACTCCCCACTCCCTTTAATATCCCACCCAGTCTAATCCCACTCTCCCCCCTCACTCCCTTTAATATCCCACCCAGTCTAATCCCACTCTCCCCCCTCACTCCCCTCTCTCTTTAATATCCCACCCAGTCTAATCCCACTCTCCCCCCTCACTCCCCTCTCTCTTTAATATCCCACCCAGTCTAATCCCACTCTCCCCCCTCACTCCCCTCTCCCTTTAATATCCCACCCAGTCTAATCCCACTCTCCCCCCTCACTCCCTTTAATATCCCACCCAGTCTAATCCCACTCTCCCCCCTCACTCCCTTTAATATCCCACCCAGTCTAATCCCACTCTCCCCCCTCACTCCCCTCTCCCTTTAATATCCCACCCAGTTTAATCCCACTCTCACCCCTCACTCCCTTTAATATCCCCCCCAGTCTAATCCCACTCTCCCCCTCACTCCCCACTCCCTTTAATATCCCCCCCAGTCTAATCCCACTCTCCCCCTCACTCCCCACTCCCTTTAATATCCCACCCAGTCTAATCCCACTCTCCTCCTCACTCCCCACTCCCTTTAATATCCCGCCCAGTCTAATCCCACTCTCCCCCCTCACTCCCTTTAATATCCCACCCAGTCTAATCCCACTCTCCCCACTCACTCCCCACTCCCTTTAATATCCCACCCAGTCTAATCTCACTCTCCCCCCTCACTCCCCACACCCTTTAATATCCCACCCAGTCTAATCCCACTCTCCCCCTCACTCCCCACTCCCTTTAATATCCCACCCAGTCTAATCCCACTCTCCCCCCTCACTCCCCACTCCCTTTAATATCCCACCCAGTCTAATCCCACTCTCCCCCCTCACTCCCCACTCCCTTTAATATCCCACCCAGTCTAATCCCACTCTCCCCCTCACTCCCTTTAATATCCCACCCAGTCTAATCCCACTCTCCCCCTCACTCCCTTTAATATCCCACCCAGTCTAATCCCACTCTCCCCCCTCACTCCCCGCTCCCTTTAATATCCCACCCAGTCTAATCCCACTCTCCCCCCTCACTCCCTTTAATATCCCACCCAGTCTAATCCCACTCTCCCCCCTCACTCCCTTTAATATCCCACCCAGTCTAATCCCACTCTCACCCCTCACTCCCTTTAATATCCCACCCAGTCTAATCCCACTCTCCCCCCTCACTCCCCGCTCCCCTTACTATCCCACCCAGTCTAATCCCACTCTCCCCCCTCACTCCCTTTAATATCCCACCCAGTCTAATCCCACTCTCCCCCCTCACTCCCCACTCCCTTTAATATCCCACCCAGTCTAATCCCACTCTCCCCCCTCACTCCCCACTCCCTTTAATATCCCACCCAGTCTAATCCCACTCTCACCCCTCACTCCCTTTAATATCCCACCCAGTCTAATCCCACTCTCCCCCCTCACTCCCCACTCCCTTTAATATCCCACCCAGTCTAATGCCACTCTCCCCCCTCACTCCCCACTCCCTTTAATATCCCGCCCAGTCTAATCCCACTCTCTCCCCTCACTCCCTTTAATATCCCACCCAGTCTAATCCCACTCTCCCCCCTCACTCCCCACTCCCTTTAATATCCCACCCAGTCTAATCCCACTCTCCCCCCTCACTCCCTTTAATATCCCACCCAGTCTAATCCCACTCTCCCCCCTCACTCCCCACTCCCTTTAATATCCCGCCCAGTCTAATCCCACTCTCCCCCCTCACTCCCCACTCCCTTTAATATCCCACCCAGTCTAATCCCACTCTCCCCCCTCACTCCCTTTAATATCCCACCCAGTCTAATCCCACTCTCCCCCCTCACCCCCTTTAATATCCCACCCAGTCTAATCCCACTCTCCCCCCTCACTCCCCACTCCCTTTAATATCCCACCCAGTCTAATCCCACTCTCCCCCCTCACTCCCTTTAATATCCCACCCAGTCTAATCCCACTCTCCCCCCTCACTCCCTTTAATATCCCACCCAGTCTAATCCCACTCTCCCCCCTCACTCCCTTTAATATCCCACCCAGTCTAATCCCACTCTCCCCCCTCACTCCCCACTCCCTTTAATATCCCACCCAGTCTAATCCCACTCTCCCCCCTCACTCCCCACTCCCTTTAATATCCCACCCAGTCTAATCCCACTCTCCCCCCTCACTCCCTTTAATATCCCACCCAGTCTAATCCCACTCTCCCCCCTCACTCCCCACTCCCTTTAATATCCCGCCCAGTCTAATCCCACTCTCCCCCCTCACTCCCTTTAATATCCCACCCAGTCTAATCCCACTCTCCCCCCTCACTCCCCACTCCCTTTAATATCCCACCCAGTCTAATCCCACTCTCCCCCTCACTCCCCACTCCCTTTAATATCCCACCCAGTCTAATCCCACTCTCCCCCTCACTCCCTTTAATATCCCACCCAGTCTAATCCCACTCTCCCCCTCACTCCCCACTCCCTTTAATATCCCACCCAGTCTAATCCCACTCTCCCCCTCACTCCCTTTAATATCCCACCCAGTCTAATCCCACTCTCCCCCTCACTCCCCACTCCCTTTAATATCCCACCCAGTCTAATCCCACTCCCCCCTCACTCCCTTTAATATCCCACCCAGTCTAATCCCACTCTCCCCCTCACTCCCCGCTCCCTTTAATATCCCACCCAGTCTAATCCCACTCTCCCCCCTCACTCCCCACTCCCTTTAATATCCCACCCAGTCTAATCCCACTCTCCCCCCTCACTCCCTTTAATATTCCACCCAGTCTAATCCCACTCTCCCCCCTCACTCCCTTTAATATCCCACCCAGTCTAATCCCACTCCCCCCTCACTCCCTTTAATATCCCACACAGTCTAATCCCACTCTCCCCCCTCACTCCCTTTAATATCCCACCCAGTCTAATCCCACTCTCCCCCTCACTCCCCACTCCCTTTAATATCCCACCCAGTCTAATCCCACTCTCCCCCTCACTCCCCGCTCCCTTTAATATCCCACCCAGTCTAATCCCACTCCCCCCTCACTCCCTTTAATATCCCACCCAGTCTAATCCCACTCTCCCCCTCACTCCCTTTAATATCCCACCCAGTCTAATCCCACTCCCCCCTCACTCCCTTTAATATCCCACCCAGTCTAATCCCACTCTCCCCCTCACTCCCTTTAATATCCCACCCAGTCTAATCCCAGTCTTCCCCTCACTCCCCACTCCCTTTAATATCCCACCCAGTCTAATCCCACTCTCCCCCCTCACTCCCTTTAATATCCCACCCAGTCTAATCCCACTCTCCCCCCTCACTCCCCACTCCCTTTAATATCCCACCCAGTCTAATCCCACTCCCCCCTCACTCCCTTTAATATCCCACCCAGTCTAATCCCACTCTCCCCCTCACTCCCTTTAATATCCCACCCAGTCTAATCCCAGTCTTCCCCTCACTCCCCACTCCCTTTAATATCCCACCCAGTCTAATCCCACTCTCCCCCCACTCCCTTTAATATCCCACCCAGTCTAATCCCACTCTCCCCCCACTCCCTTTAATATCCCACCCAGTCTAATCCCAGTCTTCCCCTCACTCCCCACTCCCTTTAATATCCCACCCAGTCTAATCCCACTCTCCCCCCTCACTCCCTTTAATATCCCACCCAGTCTAATCCCACTCTCCCCCCACTCCCTTTAATATCCCACCCAGTCTAATCCCAGTCTTCCCCTCACTCCCCACTCCCTTTAATATCCCACCCAGTCTAATCCCACTCTCCCCCCTCACTCCCCACTCCCTTTAATATCCCACCCAGTCTAATCCCACTCTCCCCCCACTCCCTTTAATATCCCACCCAGTCTAATCCCACTCTCCCCCCACTCCCTTTAATATCCCACCCAGTCTAATCCCACTCTCCCCCCTCACTCCCCCCTCCCTTTAATATCCCCCCCAGTCTAATCCCACTCTCCCCCCTCACTCCCTTTAATATCCCACCCAGTCTAATCCCACTCTCCCCCCTCACTCCCCGCTCCCTTTAATATCCCACCCAGTCTAATCCCACTCTCCCCCCTCACTCCCTTTAATATCCCACCCAGTCTAATCCCACTCTCCCCCCTCACTCCCCGCTCCCTTTAATATCCCACCCAGTCTAATCCCACTCTCCCCCCTCACTCCCTTTAATATCCCACCCAGTCTAATCCCACTCTCCCCCCTCACTCCCCACTCCCTTTAATATCCCACCCAGTCTAATCCCACTCTCCCACGTCAGAGAGTGTGAGAAAGTGTCTGTGAGAGAGTGTGTGTGTGAGAATTTTTCTGAGAGGTTGCTTGTATGGGTGTGTGTGTGTGTGTGTGTGTGTGAGAATGTGTATGTGTTTGTGTGAGTGTACCTGTGAGAGTGTGTGTCTGTATCAGTGTATGTGCGAGAGTGTGAGTGTGAGAATGTGTGTGTACATGTGAGTGTGTGAGTGACATGGTGTGAGATTGTGTGAGAGAGCATAAGAGTGTGAGAATGTATATGAGTGTGTCTGTGTGAGAGTGTGTGCGAGTGTGTCTGTGTGAGAGTGTGTCTGTGTGAGAGTGTGTGAGTGTGTCAGTGTGTGTGAGAATGTGTGTGACAGTGTGAGAGAGTGAGAGAGAGTGAGTTTGTGAGAATGTGTATGAACATGTCTGTGAGTGTGAGTGTGGGTCTTTGAGAGTGTGTCTGTGAAAGTGTGTGTGCGTGTGTCAGAGTGTCTGTGAGCATGTGAGAGAGTGTGCGCGTCAGAGTGTGTGTGTGTCAGAGTGTGTTTGTGAGTGTGTGTGCACGTGTCAGAGTTTGTGTGCGTGTCAGAGAGTGTGTGTGGGTCTATGAGAGTGTGAGAGAATGTGTCTGTGAGCGTGTGAGAGAGTGTTTCTGTGTGAGTGTGTGAGAGAGTGGGTGTGAGTGTGTGCATGTGTCAGAGTGTGTGAGAGTGTGTCTGTGTGAGTGTGTGTGAGTGTGTCTGTGTGAGTGTGTCTGTGAGAGTGTGTGTGATTGTGAGGGTGTCTGCGAGAGGGTGTCTGCGAGAGGGTGTGAGTGTGAGTGTGTGTGTCTGTGTCTGTGTGAGTGTGTCAATGAGAGTGTGTGGAGTGTGAGTGTGTCTGCGAGAGTGTGTGAGTGTGAGTGTGTGTGTCTGTGTGAGTGTGTCTGTGAGTGTGTCTGTGAGAGTGTGTGAGTGTGTCTGTGAGAGTATGTGTCAGTGTGAGTGTGTCAGTGTGAGTGTGTCTGTGTGAGTGTGTCTGTGTGAGTGTGTCTGTGTGAGTGTGTCTATGTGAGTGTGTCTGTGAGAGTGTGTGAGTGTGTCTGTGAGAGTATGTGTCAGTGTGAGTGTGTCAGTGTGAGTGTGTCTGTGTGAGTGTGTCTGTGTGAGTGTGTCTGTGTGAGTGTGTCTGTGTGAGTGTGTGTCTGTGTGAGTGTGTGTCTGTGTGAGTATGTGTGAGTGTGAGTGTGTCTGTGTGAGTGTGTGAGAGTGTGTCTGCGTGTGTCTGTGAGTGTGTGTGAGTGAGAGTGTGTCTGTGAGAGTATGTCTGTGAGTGTGTGTGAGTGAGAGTGTGTCTGTGAGAGTATGTCTGTATGAGTGTGTCTGTGAGAGTGTGTGTCTGTGAGAGTGTGTCTGTGAGAGTGTGTGAGTGTGTCTGTGTGAGTGTGTCTATGTGAGTGTGTGTGTGAGTGTGAGTGTGTCTGTGAGAGTATGTGTGAGTGTGTGTGTCTGTGTGAGTGTGTCTGTGTGAGTGTGTCTGTGTGAGTGTGTCTGTGTGAGTGTGTCTGTGTGAGTGAGAGTGTGTCTGTGTGAGAGTGTGTCTGTGTGAGTGTGTGTCTGTGTGTGTCTGTGTGAGTGTGTGAGAGTGTGTCTGTATGAGTGTGTCTGTATGAGTGTGTCTGTGAGAGTATGTCTGTGAGAGTATGTCTGTATGAGTGTGTCTGTGTGAGAGTGTGTCTGTGTGAGTGTGTCTGTGTGAGTGTGTCTGTGTGAGTGTGTCTGTGTGAGTGTGTCTGTGTGAGTGAGAGTGTGTCTGTGTGAGAGTGTGTCTGTGTGAGAGTGTGTCTGTGAGAGTGTGTCTGTGTGAGTGTGTCTGTGTGAGTGTGTCTGTGTGAGTATGTCTGTGAGAGTGTGTCTGTGAGAGTGAGAGTGTGTCTGTGTGAGAGTGTGTCTGTGAGAGTGTGTCTGTGTGAGTGTGTCTGTGTGAGTGTGTCTGTGTGAGTGTGTCTGTGTGAGTATGTCTGTGAGAGTGTGTCTGTGAGAGTGTGTCTGTGTGAGTGAGAGTGTGTGAGTGAGAGTGTGTCTGTGTGAGAGTGTGTCTGTGTGAGAGTGTGTCTGTGTGATTGTGTCTGTGTGAGTGTGTCTGTGTGAGTGAGAGTGTGTCTGTGTGAGAGTGTGTCTGTGTGAGAGTGTGTCTGTGTGAGAGTGTGTCTGTGTGATTGTGTCTGTGTGATTGTGTCTGTGTGAGTGTGTCTGTGTGAGTGTGTCTGTGTGAGTATGTGTGAGTGTGAGTGTGTCTGTGTGAGTGTGTGAGAGTGTGTCTGTGTGAGTGTGTCTGTGTGAGTGTGTCTGTGTGAGTGTGTCTGTGTGAGTGTGTCTGTGAGAGTATGTGTGAGTGTGTGTGTGAGAGTGTGTCTGTGAGTGTGTCTGTGAGAGTGTGTGTGAGTGAGAGTGTGTCTGTGAGAGTATGTCTGTATGAGTGTGTCTGTGAGAGTGTGTGTCTGTGAGAGTATGTCTGTATGAGTGTGTCTGTGAGAGTGTGTGTCTGTGAGAGTGTGTCTGTGAGAGTGTGTCTGTGAGAGTGTGTCTGTGAGAGTGTGTCTGAGTGAGAGTATGTCTGTATGAGTGTGTCTGTGAGAGTATGTCTGTATGAGTGTGTCTGTGAGAGTGTGTGTCTGTGAGAGTGTGTCTGCGAGTGTGTCTGTGAGAGTCTGTGAGAATGTGTCTGTGAGAGTGTGTCTGTGAGAGTGTGTGTCTGTGAGAGTGTTATAGATGGAGTCTGTGAGAGTGTGTGAGTGAGAGTGTGTCTGTGTGAGTGTGTCTGTGTGAGTGTGTCTGTGAGAGTGTGTCTGTGAGAGTGTGTCTGTGAGAGTGTGTCTGTGAGAGTGTGTCTGTGCGAGTGGGTCTGTGCGAGTGGGTCTGTGCGAGTGGGTCTGTGCGAGTGGGTCTGTGCGAGTGGGTCTGTGAGAGTGTCTGTGAGAGTGTGTGCGAGTGTGCCTGTGCGAGTGTGCCTGTGCGAGTGTGTCTGTGAGAGTGTGTCTGTGAGAGTGTGTGCGAGTGTGCCTGTGTGAGTGTGCCTGTGTGAGTGTGCCTGTGTGAGTGTGTCTGTGAGAGTGTGTCTGTGAGAGTGTGTCTGTGTGAGTGTGCCTGTGTGAGTGTGCCTGTGTGAGTGTGCCTGTGTGAGTGTGCCTGTGTGAGTGTGTCTGTGAGAGTGTGTCTGTGAGAGTGTGTCTGTGAGAGTGTGTCTGTGTGAGTGTGCCTGTGTGAGTGTGCCTGTGAGAGTGTGTCTGTGAGAGTGTGTCTGTGAGAGTGTGCCTGTGAGAGTGTGCCTGTGAGAGTGTGTGTCTGTGAGAGTGTTATAGATGGAGTCTGTGTGAGTGTGTCTGTGTGAGTGTGTCTGTGAGAGTGTGTCTGTGAGAGTGTGTCTGTGAGAGTGTGTCTGTGAGAGTGTGTCTGTGTGAGTGTGTCTGTGAGAGTGTGTCTGTGAGAGTGTGTCTGTGAGAGTGTGTCTGTGAGAGTGTGTCTGTGTGAGTGTGTCTGTGAGAGTGTGTCTGTGAGAGTGTGTGCGAGTGTGCCTGTGTGAGTGTGCCTGTGTGAGTGTGCCTGTGAGAGTGTGTCTGTGTGAGTGTGTCTGTGTGAGTGTGTCTGTGTGAGTGTGTCTGCGAGTGTGTCTGTGAGAGTCTGTGAGAATGTGTCTGTGAGAGTGTGTCTGTGAGAGTGTGTGTCTGTGAGAGTGTTATAGATGGAGTCTGTGAGAGTGTGTGAGTGAGAGTGTGCCTGTGTGAGTGTGTCTGTGAGAGTGTGTCTGCGAGAGTGTGTCTGTGAGAGTGTGTCTGTGAGAGTGTGTCTGTGAGAGTGTGTCTGTGTGAGTGTGTCTGTGTGAGTGTGCCTGTGTGAGTGTGCCTGTGTGAGTGTGTCTGTGAGAGTGTGTCTGTGAGAGTGTGTCTGTGAGAGTGTGTCTGTGAGAGTGTGTCTGTGAGAGTGTGTGTCTGTGAGAGTGTTATAGATGGAGTCTGTGAGAGTGTGTGAGTGAGAGTGTGTCTGTGAGAGTGTGTCTGTGAGAGTGTGTCTGTGAGAGTGTGTCTGTGAGAGTGTGTCTGTGAGAGTGTGTCTGTGAGAGTGTGTCTGTGAGAGTGGGTCTGTGTGAGTGTGTCTGTGAGAGTGTGTCTGTGAGAGTGGGTCTGTGCGAGTGGGTCTGTGCGAGTGGGTCTGTGAGAGTGGGTCTGTGAGAGTGTGTCTGTGAGAGTGTGTGCGAGTGTGCCTGTGCGAGTGTGTCTGTGCGAGTGTGTCTGTGAGAGTGTGTCTGTGAGAGTGTGTCTGTGAGAGTGTGTCTGTGAGAGTGTGTCTGTGAGAGTGTGTCTGTGAGAGTGGGTCTGTGAGAGTGGGTCTGTGTGAGTGTGTCTGTGAGAGTGTGTCTGTGAGAGTGGGTCTGTGAGAGTGTGTGCGAGTGTGCCTGTGCGAGTGTGTCTGTGCGAGTGTGTCTGTGAGAGTGTGTCTGTGAGAGTGGGTGTATCGAAATGGTTTTATTTATTGAGTTGGTCCTTCACCCATTTGAGTGTGCTGTTCTGGGTGTGCATGTTGTTGTGGTTGGGAGACATGTATAGGTTTGGAGAACACTGTCACTTACGCTCCACTTTCTACTTGGATGGAGCGGACATTGTCGAACCCACACTGAGTGATGTTGCAACATTCACTGGTAAACTCCTGTCTCCGACCCTGGAAATTCTCCCGTTCCCAGACAACAATCTGTGGAAACATGCAGAGAGAGGGTGGGGGGGGAGGGAGAGAGAGAGAGGAAGGGGAAGGGAGGGAGAGAGTGGGAGGGAGGGAGAGAATGAGTGCGAGGGAGAGAGAGAGGGGGATAAGGGACAGGGAGTGGGACTCAGAGTGGAGGAGGGAGCAGCAGTGAGGGAACAACGAAGAGAGAGAGAGAGATTGGGAAGGAGAGGAAGGCAGGAGAGATCGTGAGTATGACAGGTATGGGGGCAAGGGAGGGTACACCAGTGACATGAAGAGAGAGTGAGAGAGAAATACAGGGAAAGAGAAAAAAAGAGAAGGAGAGGGAAAGAGAGAATGAGAGAGAGAGAGAGGATGTGGTGGAGGCTGGTACAATTACAACATTTAAGAGGCATTTGGATGGGTATATGAATAGGAAGGGTTTGGAGGGATATGGGCTGGGTGCTGGCAGGTGGGACTAGATTGGGTTGGGATATCTGGGTCAGCATGGACGGGTTGGACTGAAGGGTCTGTTTCCGTGCTGTACATCTCTGTGACTATGAGATGCGAAGGTTCAGAAGAGTGAAATTTGGGGAAAAGTGAGCATCCAATCAGCATTGAGTCTCAGGTCTTCCTTCTCAAGTTAAAGTAATCCAGTCACATGATTGGTCAGATTAATGATGATCCAGCCCTAAAGAGGCTCAAGAGGAGCCTGTTTTATTTCCTCATGGGGTGTGGGTGTCTCTGGTTGGGGTCAGTATTTATTGCCTGTCCCTAATTGCCCCCCCCCCCCTTGAGAAGCTGGGGATGAGCTGCCCTCTGCAGTCCATGTGTTTTGGGGTAGACCCACAGTGTCCCTGAGGGAGGGAACCCCAGGATTCTGACCGAGGAACAGTGAGGGATCTGATGGAGAAAACTACCAGTCTCGGAGAGAGGGCTGAATGGCCTCCTGCTGGTCCCTGATGAGAATTTTCTTGGATGTGGAGATGGGAATGTGGGGATTTGGATAAGGATTGTTCTGGGATTTAGTCTCACCTTCCAGTATCCGGGATATCCCTGGTTCAGGGGAGTGGTCACTGTCTGCATCATCTTCAATCGTCGGGGTTTCTGGGGAAAAGAAATTCAGAGACATCAGACTGCAGTCGGAATTGATCTGGGTCACAGCCCTTGTTCGATCTTCCTGTACCTGCATCATCCCCTTCCTCAGATAACTGCTCCCATCACCCTCACCCTCCCATTTCCATCCAGACGGCCCCATGATCCCCTTCCTGAAGGTATCCCGAGGGTCCCCAGTTCCCTCCATTTTCCGACACTCCTTTCCTGAGTTGTGACTGTTCTCACTGATGGCCAGATTCCTCAGTCCCTGAAGAACATTTCCATCCTGTGAGGAATTGTGGCTCAAGGTGAGACCCACATTCTGGGCCTTTCTGATCTCAGTCCTTTCCTTCATCAAAGCACACACTGGGATCTTTCCTGATGTGGCATAGGCCGAGGATGGAGCCTGGAGGATAGGCCGAGGATGGAGCCTGGAGGATAGGCCGAGGATGGAGCCTGAAGGATAGGCCTGGGATGGAGCCTGGAGGATAGGCCGAGGATGGAACCTGGAAGGTCAGACCAGGGATGGACTCTGGAGGATAGGCCGCAGATGGAGCCTGGAGGATAGGCTGAGAATGGAGCCTAGAGAGTCAGACCAGGGTTGGAGCCTGGAGCAGACAGGCTGGGAGTGGAGGCTGGAGGACAAGCCAGGGATGGGGCATAGAAGATTGGTTGGGGATGGAGCCAGAAGGGGGCAGACCAGGGGTGGAGTCTGGAGGGTGTCAGGATGAAAATGGAGTTGAAGAGTGTGGTGCTTGAAAAGCACAGCAGGTCAGGCAGCATCCGAGGAGCAGGAGAATCGATGTTTCGGGCATAATCCCTTCATCAGGAATGAGGCTTGTGGGCCAAGGGTGCTGAGAGATAAATGGGAGGGGGGTGGGGAAGGTAACTGAGAGTGTGATAGGTGGATGGAGGTGGGGGTAAAGGTGATAGGTCAGAGGGGAGGGTGGAGAGGATAGGTGGGAAGGGAGATAGACAGGTAAGACAGGTCATGGGGATGGTACTGAGCTGGAAGGTTGGACCTGGGGGAAGGGGAAATGAGGAAACTGTTGAAGTCCACATTGATGCCCTGGGGTTGAAGAGTTCCGAGGCGGAAGATGAGGCGTTCTTCCTCCAGGCGTCTGGTGGTGAGGGAGCGGCGGTGAAGGAGGCCCAGGACCTCCATGTCCTCGGCAGAGTGGGAGGGGGAGTTGAAATGTTGGGCCACGGGGCGGTTTGGTTGATTGGTGCGGGTGTCTCGGAGATGTTCCCTAAAGTGCTCTGCTAGGAGGCGCCCAGTCTCCCCAATGTAGAGGAGACCACATCGGGAGCAACGGATACAATAAATGATATTAGTGGATGTGCAAGTAAAACTTTGATGGATGTGGAAGGCTCCTTTAGGGCCTTGGTTGGAGGTGAGGGAGGAGGTGTGGGTGCAGGTTTTGCAATTCCTGCGGTGGCAGGGGAAAGTGCCAGAATGGGAGGGTGGGTCGTAGGGGGGTGTGGACCTGACCAGGTAGTCATGGAGGGAACGGTCTTTGCGGAAGGCGGAAAGGGGTGGGGAGGGGAATATATCCCTGGTGGTGGGGTCTGTTTGGAGGTGGCAGAGGTAGAGGAGGAAATTCCACGCCCCCCACCAACCCATCCTCCCCTCCTGGCACCTTTCCTTGCCTCTACAAGAGGTCAAAACCTGTGCTCACACCTCTCCCCTCACCTCCCTCCAAGGTCCCAGAG
Source organism: Chiloscyllium punctatum (assembly GCF_047496795.1). Lineage (NCBI taxonomy): Eukaryota > Metazoa > Chordata > Chondrichthyes > Orectolobiformes > Hemiscylliidae > Chiloscyllium > Chiloscyllium punctatum. The sequence goes on along the minus strand of NC_092785.1, from coordinate 4,782,135 downwards.
AAATCCGTACCGAGTCCCAGATCATCATCCTCAAGTTAAAGTATTCCGATTACATCCAAACCAATTCTCTGCCCAGGCAGAAACCAGTACCCCAAAACAGTTAGGAAATATTATAGGTTCTTCTGAAATGCTCATATCAGCAAATCCTAGAGTTCCTCATGACCCTCCTCTCTGACCTATCACCTTTACCCCACCTCCATCTCCCTTTCATATTTCCAGCGACATTCCTCCCATTTATCTCTCAGCCCCCATGGCCCTCAGGCCTCATTCCTGATGATGGCCTTTTGTCCAAAACGTCGATTCTCCTGCTCCTCGGATGCTGTCAGACCTGCTGTGCTTTTCCAACAACACACTCTTCGACTCTGATCTGCAATCCTCACCTTCTCCTGGGACAAGAATGGAGAATGGCAGACCGAGGATAGAGCCTGGAGAATAGGCCGGGAATGCAGTCTGGAGGGGGACAGGCTGGGGATGGCACCTGGAGGATAGGCCAGGGACAGAGCCTGGAGGACAGGCCGGGGATGGAGCCCGGAGGACAGGCCGGGGTCGGAGCCCGGAGGACAGGCCGGGGATGGAGCCCGGAGGACAGGCCGGGGTCGGAGCCCGGAGGACAGGCCGGGGACGGAGCCCTGAGGACAGGCCGGGGACGGAGCCCTGAGGACAGGCCGGGGACGGAGCCCTGAGGACAGGCCGGGGACGGAGCCCTGAGGACAGGCCGGGGACGGAGCCCTGAGGACAGGCCGGGGACGGAGCCCTGAGGACAGGCCGGGGACGGAGCCCTGAGGACAGGCCGGGGACGGAGCCCTGAGGACAGGCCGGGGACGGAGCCCTGAGGACAGGCCGGGGACGGAGCCCTGAGGACAGGCCGGGGACGGAGCCCTGAGGACAGGCCGGGGACGGAGCCCTGAGGACAGGCCGGGGACGGAGCCCTGAGGACAGGCCGGGGTCGGAGCCCGGAGGACAGGCCGAGGTCGGAGCCCGGAGGACAGGCCGGGGACGGAGCCCGGAGGACAGGCCGGGGACGGAGCCCGGAGGACAGGCCGGGGACGGAGCCCTGAGGACAGGCCGGGGACGGAGCCCTGAGGACAGGCCGGGGACGGAGCCCTGAGGACAGGCCGGGGACGGAGCCCTGAGGACAGGCCGGGGACGGAGCCCTGAGGACAGGCCGGGGACGGAGCCCTGAGGACAGGCCGGGGACGGAGCCCTGAGGACAGGCCGGGGACGGAGCCCTGAGGACAGGCCGGGGACGGAGCCCTGAGGACAGGCCGGGGACGGAGCCCTGAGGACAGGCCGGGGACGGAGCCCTGAGGACAGGCCGGGGACGGAGCCCTGAGGACAGGCCGGGGTCGGAGCCCGGAGGACAGGCCGAGGTCGGAGCCCGGAGGACAGGCCGAGGTCGGAGCCCGGAGGACAGGCCGAGGTCGGAGCCCGGAGGACAGGCCGAGGTCGGAGCCCGGAGGACAGGCCGAGGTCGGAGCCCGGAGGACAGGCCGAGGTCGGAGCCCGGAGGACAGGCCGAGGTCGGAGCCCGGAGGACAGGCCGGGGTCGGAGCCCGGGGGACAGGCCGGGGACGGAGCCCGGGGGACAGGCCGGGGTCGGAGCCCGGGGGACAGGCCGGGGTCGGAGCCCGGGGGACAGGCCGGGGACGGAGCCCGGGGGACAGGCCGGGGTCGGAGCCCGGGGGACAGGCCGGGGATGGAGCCCTGAGGACAGGCCGGGGTCGGAGCCCTGAGGACAGGCCGGGGTCGGAGCCCGGGGGACAGGCCGGGGTCGGAGCCCGGGGGACAGGCCGGGGTCGGAGCCCGGGGGACAGGCCGGGGACGGAGCCCGGGGGACAGGCCGGGGTCGGAGCCCTGAGGACAGGCCGGGGTCGGAGCCCGGGGGACAGGCCGGGGTCGGAGCCCGGGGGACAGGCCGGGGACGGAGCCCGGGGGACAGGCCGGGGACGGAGCCCGGGGGACAGGCCGGGGTCGGAGCCCGGGGGACAGGCCGGGGTCGGAGCCCGGGGGACAGGCCGGGGACGGAGCCCGGGGGACAGGCCGGGGTCGGAGCCCGGGGGACAGGCCGGGGTCGGAGCCCGGGGGACAGGCCGGGGTCGGAGCCCGGGGGACAGGCCGGGGTCGGAGCCCGGGGGACAGGCCGAGGTCGGAGCCCGGAGGACAGGCCGAGGTCGGAGCCCGGGGGACAGGCCGAGGTCGGAGCCCGGGGGACAGGCCGGGGTCGGAGCCCGGGGGACAGGCCGGGGATGGAGCCCGGGGGACAGGCCGGGGTCGGAGCCCGGGGGACAGGCCGGGATGGAGTTTGAAGGGGGACAGACCATGGATGGAATCTTGGCTGTTCTGATGTGACACAGGCCGGGAATGAAGCCTGGGTCTTTCCTGAATCCTCCATCAGGCCCACACAGGAAGAGTTCTCCTTCCTGTCAGTCTGTGTGCCTGTGTCCGGCCATCGGTCAGTACGTACCCTGTCCAAGATGAAAGGAATGAACCCACCGTCTGCCCTGATGTTTGCTGTGACCTTTTATTTATACAGTTCCCTGAGCCTTGGCTGATTGAGGTCAGGGACATGGTCAGCACAAAGTATTATCAGCACATCAGAGGGTCACCCAGCAAATCCCCCCACCCGCCCCCGTGTCCCCAAATCTCTGAGTCAGTAAAAACAAGTTAGCTGCTGTCAGCAGGCTGCTGGTAAATGAATGAATGATTTCTTGTCATTTGTACTCTGGAATGAACCACACAGTAAAACACAGTGAAAAGCTTCAATCCCCTCAACCCAGCGTGATTCAAATACCTCCAGATCAAAAAGACAAAGCTGAAAGAATCCACCTTCCCACCGCGACCCCCACCACTAACCCTCGGCCACTCACACTGGACCCACCAACGTCACAGTCACCTCCTCAACCGAAACTCTACCACATCTGTTTGGTCTGACCTCCCTCTGACAAAGCCACGCTGACTATTCCCGATCTAACCCTGCATCTCCAAGTGGAGATTAATTCTCTCCTCCATCCTTTCCCCAGTAGTTTCTCTTCCATTAATGGCTTTGTATTTCCCTCCTCTCGCTCTCCCTCCTTCTTGTAACGCAGAACCACACAAGTCCTCCTCCAGTCCTCCAGCACCTCCCTGTGGCCAGGGATGGTTTAACAATTAGGGTCAGGGGCCCCTGTCATATCTCCCCTCCCCTCCCACAGCAGCCTGGGTGATAACTCACCTGTCCACTGTTAAAACCTCCAGCTTCTTCGATCAATCTGCTGAACAACTTCCCAATCGCACTTCTCACACTCTGTATGTACATTCTCCTTCTCCAGGGTACAGACTGATGTAAAGTTTTCAATCAACACTCCACCAATGTCCTCTAACATCCTTAATATCTCACTCACTCTCCCCCAGTGTATATTAGAAAGTGTGTGTGTGTGTCAGTGTGTGTGTGTGTCAGTGTGTGTGCAGTGTTGTATCTCTGTGAGTGTGTCTGTATGATGATGTATGGCAGAGTGTGTGTATATGTGTATGTGAGAGTGTGTCTGAGTGAGAGGGTGAGAGAGTGTGAGAAAGTCCAATCAACCAAACCGCCCCGTGGCCTAACATTTCAACTCCCCCTCCCACTCTGCCGAGGACATGGAGGTCCTGGGCCTCCTTCACCGCCGCTCCCTCACCACCAGACGCCTGGAGGAAGAACGCCTCATCTTCCGCCTCGGAACACTTCAACCCCAGGGCATCAATGTGGACTTCAACAGTTTCCTCATTTCCCCTTCCCCCAGGTCCAGCCTTCCAGCTCAGCACCATCTCCATGACCTGTCCTACCTGCCTATCTCCCTTCCCACCTATCCTTTCCACCCTCCCCTCTGACCTATCACCTTTACCCCCACCTCCATCCACCTATCACACTCTCAGCTACCTTCCCCAACCCCCCCTCTCCCATTTATCTCTCCACCCTGGAGGCTCTCGGCCTCATTCCTGATGAAGGGCTCCTGCCTGAAACGTCGATTTTCCTGCTCCTCGGATGCTGCCTGACCTCCAGAGGATATAGGGCCAGCTTTTCCTCATCAGGAGAGCTACCCATTCCCGGGATCAGGAAATCCTTTCTGAGCTGCTTCCAACACATTCCCCTCCCTCTGGCCAGTCCCTGTACACTGTACACCAACTGAAGTGTCATCATTTCCCTGTGTAACTGACACAGAACACCCCTATTCCTGAATCCTCACAGAGCTATCCGATTTCCCAGTTGCTTATGTGCCCGTGGCTGTACTAGCCCATTGCGTGTATTCCACCAATAAACGAGACAGTACCCAGTATCCCCACAAACTGACAGTGATTTCTGGAACCAGATTCCATGACATGCCGACACTGGTCACCATGCGCGGCTCTTTAGAAAGTCTGCATCAGCAGCTTAATGGGAACCTGGGTCACAGCTAATCAATTTGGTCATCCTTAACTCCACCTTCCTGCCTCTTTCCCCATAACCTTCAATTCTCTTCCTGATTAAAATAAAACTGCCTCAGCCCTCAATCTTTTCTGTGAGCCAGCCTCGACAGCCACCTCCATTACAGAACGGATGTTTCCCATTGTGGGAAAGACTAGAATGAGGAGTCTTTGTTTTCGGATAAGGGCTGACAGATCTCACACAGACATGAGGAAAAAATTACTTCTCTCTAAGGGTCACGAATCTGTGGAATTCACTCCCCTGGAGTGTGGTCGAGATCAGACACTGAATAAGTTCCGGGAGGAGATAGAAGTGTTAATGAGTTTTGTATGAAAGAGTTATAGGGATTGGGCAGGACTGTGGAGTTGAATTATGGATAAGATCTGCCATGACCATTATCAAAGAGCAGAATAGGCTTAAGGAGGTGAATTATCTACTCGTGTCTGGGAAAAGCACAGCAAATCTTTGTAATAGATTGATATTGTTTAGTGGGTCAAGATGAGAGTGATGCTGGAAAAGCACAGCAGGTCAGGCAGCATCCGAGGAGCAGGAAAATGCTGACTGACCAGCTGTGCGTTTCCAGCACCACTCCAATCTTGACTCTGACCTCCAGCATCTGCAGTCCTCACTTTTGCCTCAGAGGTTGTGGGTGTAATGCTTGGGAAAATGATTTAGTGAGTGATCAGGCAATAGCTGAGGTTCTGGATGTAGGTTTGCTCGCTGAGCTGGAACACTCATTTTCAGACGTTTCGTCACCACACGAGGTAACATCCTCAGTCAGCCCCCAGACCAAGCACTGCTGGTGTTTCCTGCTTTCTATTTATACGTTTGAGTTTCCTTGGATTGGTGACATCATTTCCTGTGGTGATGTCGTTTCCCGCGGTGACGCCATTTCCTGTTCTTTTTCTCAGGGGGTGGTAAATGGGGTCCAAGTCAATGTGTTTGTTGTAAATCTTCTCAAAACTTGCAAAATAGTTGAGGCGCGAAATTATAAGACTTCCTTCAATTCAAGAATTTGGCATGAGAACATGCAATCCAATTCTCCGCACAGACAGAAAACAGGTCAAACAGCCTCCTTCCACACCAGGTACTGAGTGGATGAACACCTCTCCCTATCTTTCATTACCCTGTGAGGTACCAGTGCTGACCGTCACGTCATCCCACTTTACAATGCCTTGTGTTTCATTATAGACAATATTTTTACAACAAGTCTCTGTGGCAGAACACTACCGGGGAGCCAAGCTTCCACAAGTGTGCCTTCCTCTTCACCAATTCCTGTCACAGCTCACAAAGACAAGGGACACCCATCCTGAACCTTGCACAGAAACATTTATCTGCAGGTTCTGTGGGAGCGAGACCAATGCTGCAGCTTTGATCATAGATTTGGCTTTGGGAATCCAGCCGTTCTGAGGATGAAGTGAATGGATCCTTGCTCCTCTCACAGTCACTCCCCCCTTGGGGTTGGGTGGAGGGGGATGTGGGGTGTGGGGGTGTGTGTGTGGTGTATTTTCCCCCACTGGGGGGGGGAGGGGGGTAGGGGTACACAATTGACCCCCTGAGCTGGGCAGTGAGCCCCAGTGGTTGCAGTCAGGAACGTGTGGAGAGTATTAACATTTCGCTGACTCTGAGCCATGTCACTCCCTGAGGAGCTGAGCACAGAGATATTTCACGTTCGATGTGCTGTCATTGCAGTTTCTGTGTGAATGGTTAATCCCCAGGGTCAGGGGGACAGGGGGACGGGGGGTGGGGGAAGTGTGGGGGAGGGGGAGGGGGGAGGGGGAGGGGGTGGGGTGGGGTCAGGGAGCTGTCAGCACTGAGCTCTGATCCACTCTATAAAAGGCAGTCAGTCAGTGTCAGGTTCAACCCTGGAGCAGACCCCAGACAGAGACAGAGACAGAGACAGAGACAGAGACAGAGACAGGGACAGGGACAGGGACAGGGACAGGGACAGGGACAGGGACAGGGACAGAGCAGCAGCCCTCGGTAATCACCCTCCTCACCCTCACCCCCTCACCATCCCACCCTCACCCTCCTACCCACACCCTCACCCCTCCACCCTCACCCCCTCACCCTCACCCCCT